>NC_068297.1:2597655-2640155 GCF_025860055.1 Xyrauchen texanus
TGCGAGGGATAAAGGTGGCCGGTGATGACAGTTTGAGAGAGAGAGATTGAATTACTTGCAGCCGGTTCTCTGATGCGCCGTCACATGGTCCCCGATCACTCCTCCACCCTCTCAGGCAGATGGCAGCCGCTCCTCCTCGGGTGGATCGGAGTCAGACTGACCCCCAGTGGACTCGTGATCCGTGGGGACTCTCCTCTGCTCCTGGCAGCGGCCCTACTGCTCCAAGCGGTCGGGGAGTCGCTTCCCTCCCCCCCTCGCAGACGGCGGTCCTCTCGACCTCTCCACGTTTCTGGGGGATGGCAGGGCACTCCTCCACCCCTGGCAGCGCCTCCTTCGCTCCAGGCGGTAGTGGAGTCCAGTCCCCACTCGCCTCGTGGACGGCGGCCGTTCTCTGCAGTCAGGCTACTCCGTCCCCCAGCGGATGACAGTCCCTGCGACAGACATCCCTCCTCCTTCCCGGGTTTGGCACCAATGTAAAGCATTTCAATGGAAAGGAGGAGGAACTGTGCTTGACTGGTAGAGTTTAATGATAACCAGAACCAAAAACACACAAACATAAACACGCAGAGCAGCTGCCTGTAAATCTCTCTCTCACTCTCGAACTGTCGATCACCGTCTGCCTTTACAACAGGTTTTCGTGAGATTTCGTAATTTTCTCCCAGACAAAGCGCACCTGAGCTTAAAGCTGTCGACCAGCATGACATGGATGTGTTGTTGAGGTTTAGCTGCCTGCGAGTCTGACAACTTCAGATAAGGTGTTCTGTTTGTAAAGCACTGTTGACACTCACTAACACACACTGCTTGGCTAAAAAAGTCACACACACCAACTGAAACACAGACATGCATGTACACACAGACACCATGTTTATAAACTATCATGAAGCTCGTGATATAATGACTGATGCAAAACAAGTATTAAAAAATTAAAAAGACAAGACTGTGTCCCTAATGTCTGAATGAAGCATTGTAAATAACATAATGAAACCAGAAATGATGTTACAATATAAAACTGTTGACTTAACAGTGATTATAAGTATAGTAAGATAACTGCAAACGATACAGTATTCTCAGTGTAGTATGTCAGATAGTATGTCTGCTGCATCATCCATAACCTAATACAAGATATCAAATAGTGCTGTGAAAATTACATTGTTAAAATGTTTATGCTGTTATCTGATTTGTATAATTAAATTAGTTAATTGGATGCTAAAACAATGCCTACAGCGTTTTTCGGGCCAAAAATCGTACTATAATTTTAAAGACTTTCTCACTGAGAATTTAATCTCTCCATCCTGATAGACGTCAAGCAGTCAAACATTTATAATGCATAATCATTATTCGGCTATAATTACCAACTATCTACTATTTAATGACAATCAAAATCATCGCTGCAGAACAGTATTTCTATGAAAGGACTTTAATATCCTTTTTGAATGTGACATTGGTTCATTTTTCTCTGGTGGATTTCAGGCCAGCCATTTGGTAATAATAGACTGAATATATAAGTGCAGATACATCAAGGCTACATTAGGCTCAGATAATCTTTTAAAAAGTTCCTGTGAGTATGTCATATGCTCACTGAGATCTCCGCACAATCCAGATGTGAACAGAGTGATGCTCTGTGATTCAGAAGTCAAATATGTCTTCCAGGAAGAAACACAATTCTGTGAACGACAGTGGATCACGAGAAGAAATGTACGGATCATACTTAACCACATTTGCATCTCTGCATTTCGTCCGACATTTCTATGCAAAGCGGCTTGATGCATCAATACATTACTAGCGACGACGAAGAAAGAATTTGTGTGACGTCATTTCGAACGAAATCTGACCAAAAAGAAGGTGCTTTTGAGTTTGTTGCGGTGGTTTGAAACAGCTCACCAGCGTAAACTTTTAAGAAACTCATATTTAAATGTTCCTCTTATCGCCAGTCCCAGCGGTGTGGGTAATGTTCTAATGTTCGTAAACAGTATACCGTTGTTCCAACATGATCACTCGTGAAGTCGGTTATTTTTGCATCGGCTCAAGCATGTTTACCTTCCTTTGTGGCATGATCGGAAGTGCGTTGCCCTAGTGGTGTAGGAGAACAGGGATCAGATCCCACGTTGAAACTAGGAAGTAACTGTGTTCGCATAATCACTGTAAAACGGTTAAAGATGGGCAAGGAGGAGGCGAGAACCGGCTTTTCAATATAAATAATGGTTTAATGATAAACTTAAAAGAAGACACAAACACACACATGACGGACATGTCCGTAAACGATCTCTCTCTCCCGCACGATCCTCTTCAGTCGACCTTTAACCCTCACGAAGGCATAATTAGCCTAATACGGGACCGGGTGTGTAGGATCACGACCCGGCCCCACCCTCCGCCCTACCACAATCACATTTACATTTATTCATTTGGCAGACGCTTTTATCCAAAGCGACTTACAAAAGAGGAAAACATAAGCGAATCTTCTTAAGGAGACATTGGTACAAAAAGTGCCATATTATAAAGTTTCACTAGCATCAGAATAGTATTCAAAACAGATTCAATTACAATAATAATAATTTTTTTTATTAATATCGCCGGGACACCACCCTGGAAGGGAGTAATAACCAGACAGTATAACAGTTTCTATTAGATTGTTCTCTTAAAAAAATCGACATCCGGAGAGCATCAATATTCAAAAGGAAACAACGAAGGCTTGAATCCGAGCACTGGCATCCCCTGCCAGCCTTTGACACATGTGTATGCAAACCAAGCCAAAACACTTCTCTTTGAAATATAAGTTTATTGATGCAGTAATATCAATTAATAATCAATTCAATGCAGTCAATAAACTTCCCATATCCCCTAAAACATGGTATTACCATGGTCCGTAGCCCCCGTAAACATGGTATAATCATGGTACATATCCAAAAAACATGGTATTACCATGGTCCGTAGCCAACATAAACATGGTATAATCATGGTACATGTCCAAAAAACATGGTATTACCAGGGTCCGTAGCCAACATAAACATGGTATAATCATGGTACATGTCCAAAAAACATGGTATTACCAGGGTCCGTAGCCAACATAAACATGGTATAATCATGCTACATGTCCAAAAAACATGGTATTACCAGGGTCCGTAGCCAACATAAACATGGTATAATCATGCTACATGTCCAAAAAACATGGTATTACCAGGGTCCGTAGCCAACATAAACATGGAATAATCATGGTACATGTCCAAAAAACATGGTATTACCAGGGTCCGTAGCCAACATAAACATGGTATAATCATGCTACATGTCCAAAAAACATGGTATTACCATGGTCCGTAGCCAACATAAACATGGTATAATCATGCTACATGTCCAAAAAACATGGTATTACCAGGGTCTGTAGCCAACATAAACATGGTATAATCATGCTACATGTCCAAAAAACATGGTATTACCAGGGTCCATAGCAACATAAACATGGTATTATCATGGTACATGTCCAAAAAACATGGTATTACCATGGTCCTTAGCCAACATAAACATGGTATAATCATGGTACATGTCCAAAAAACATGGTATTACCATGGTCCGTAGCCAACATAAACATGGTATAATCATGGTACATGTCCAAAAAACATGGTATTACCAGGGTCCGTAGCCAACATAAACATGGTATTATCATGGTACATATCCAAAAAACATGGTATTACCATGGTCCATAGCAACATAAACATGGTATTATCATGGTACATATCCAAAAAACATGGTATTACCATGGTCCATAGCAACATAAACATGGTATTATCATGGTACATATCCAAAAAACATGGTATTACCATGGTCCATAGCAACATAAACATGGTATAATCATGGTACATGTCCAAAAAACATGGTATTACCAGGGTCCGTAGCCAACATAAACATGGTATAATCATGGTACATGTCCAAAAAACATGGTATTACCATGGTCCATAGCAACATAAACATGGTATAATCATGGTACATATCCAAAAAACATGGTATTACCATGGTCCGTAGCCCCCATAAACATGGTATAATCATGGTACATGTCCAAAAAACTTGGTATTACCATGGTACACATTTAAAATCATGATATTACCATTGTACTTGTCTAAAAAACATTTCAGTACCATGGTTCTTTTCTGTACTTTTCTTTAGTAATGACCTGTCATGATGATTTATGTCCCACAAACTTACTAATGAATTTCAGTTGTTAGCTTAAGGACAGAATAAATCCATAAAGCCCATTATTTGGAAAAACTGTCAATTCTTTATCTATAACAAGCCAAGACAAGCAGGTATAATATGAATCTCAAAACAAGTAGAAGTCTGAGAATATACTTTGACATTTATTGTGTTTTTATGTGGAAAAACATCAAAGCAAGTGCTCACATTGTCCCTGAAGTGGTGTCTATCACAGACAAGCATCTCTTTGCCTGAAGGTTTAAAAGAATAAAAAGCCCCTCCAAACCCTTTAAAACTTACAGCCCATGTTTAACATGCTGCCCAGAATTCCTGGATGTGTATTCTTCCTCTAGATGTCTCTTCAGCTGGATCCATACAGGCAGGACTGTCACAGCCGGGATCGTAGAAAACGCTGGAATGAGTGAGTGTGACTGGCAGCTGCTAGACAAGTCTGACAGTTGTTTGCCTGAGGCCGTCTCGATGGAGCTGTTGTCAGTGTTCTGTGCAGTGTAGCACATCTTCATGAAATCTGGAGAAGCTCCACGGATGACCATGTCACAACCAACGAGTCTCGCAGACACACCCAACACCACAACTCTGTTACTGGCCAACTAGAAAGGGATAATTCATCCAAAAGAAGATGTTAGCAAAGCAAAGAAATCCATGCAAAGAAAGTGAATGGTGACAAAGGGCTCTTCAGTTCCAAAAATAACAAAAAGAATAAAAAAAGTACCATTACAGTTGGCTTGTTTGCTATTACAAGTCTTCCGAAAACATACGCTAGCTTAATGTGGCTATCCATATGGTTTCGGGCGACTGTGGTAGAGCGGGTCGGCCACTAATCGCAGGGTTGGTGGTTCGATTCCCGGCCCGCACAACTCCACATACTGAAGTGTCTTTGTGCAAGACACTGAACCCCAAGTTGCTCCCAATGGCAGGCCTTGCATAGCAGCTCTACCGTCATTGGTGTGTGAATGGGTGAATGAGTCACAGTGTAAAGCGATTTGGTAACCGCTAATGTTAAAAAGGCGCTATATAAGTGCAGACCATTTACAATTAATGTAGGGAACAGACCGAATTCAAGTTTGCAAGTCCTGTTTGTGTTTCAGATGGAAAAATAATAGCAACAAAAGATGCCTGGAGAATTTTCTGAAACTTTTTGAATAATTAGATTAGTGTAATAGGCCCAAAGAGACGGCATTTCAGAGGCACCGCATTATAATTTAATAACGCAGCTGCCGCTAACACAAAACAAATTGGGGTTGTAAACATGGATCCTGTGGTTTCTGACAGAGTAATAATTAGCATCAATGTGCTATAATTTAGATGGCCGGTTTCTCTGTTTCTCCATGTATGATTGATACATTTATTGCAAAGTATCCTAATGTTTTCATTTTTAATTTCCTGTCATATGAATAAAACAGGCTGGTTGATTAGTTGTGATTATTTTTGCCACTTCTGCATGCATTCGCCTATTTTTACAGCAAACTCTGATTACATTATCATCTGAGAGTGCAATAAGACCTTGCAAAGAGATCAAGAACAGTTTTACATTAACAGTTTTTTATTAAAGTAGGTTTGCATTACCTGAAGGAAATACAGAGCAATATGATCAAACTTCATTGGTTCTTGTGTATTTGGAGTGGTGGTGGCATAGTGGTCTAAAGCACAGAACTGGTAATCTGGTAATCAGGTTGCTGGTTCAATCCCCACAGTCACCACCATTGTGTCCTTGAGCAAGGCACTTAACTCCAGGTTGCTCCGGGGGGATTGTCCCTTTAATAAGTGCACTGTAAGTCACTTTGGATAGAAGCGTCTGCCAAATGCATGAATGTAAATGTATTTTGTGGCTAAATGTCAAGAGGAAAGAGCAAATGAAGTTTGATGTTATTGATGTGACGGATACAGTGTTTGATTTGGGTGTTGATCAATGATTTGAGAGTGAAGAACGACTTAATTTTCCATCTGTTCATCACACAATGCTATCCTATGGCTTCAAAAGACTTGGAATATAGCATACAAGTCTTATGGTCTACTCTTATGCCGAATTTACACTACACGATTTTCGCTCGCCGACAGTTTTGTGGAGATCGCCGACAAAAGCCTGAAATCGTGGGGAAATTGGAGCTCGCTCCCGTGAGCGGTGAACGCAATGTGTGAACTATCAAAGACGCGATTTGAGAGAAGCGTGCCAACGTGTCGCCGATGTCAGCGAGATATCTACAATGTTAAATATCTGGACCCGTCTGCGACTCCAAATCGTGCAATGTGAAATATGTTTTGACTTAATACAAATGTACCTACAGCCAATGAGAGAGCAGGAAACGGGGTACGGGAAGTTTCAGTGGGAGGAGTCCTGATGTACCTGCAACAGAACATCAACTAGCATGTGGTATCAAGAAAGTCTAATTGGACTGAAGAAATGGAGGAACAATAAGTGGGACATTGGCAGGAGCACCAGCGTCTATTTGATGTTTCATCTGAACTGTAGCACAACCGGTGGAGAAAGAGAAGAGTTGGAGAGAGATTGCCAATTCTCTTGGACAGTCAGGGAAGCAAATAGGTCGACTGTTCAGTAGGAGCTCATTTTTCATATTGTAACCAATAAAATATATGATTAAAAACATACACATCACATTCTGAAACGCATAACATATGATCGTGCATTTGTTTTCGTATCTCGTATCACTTCTCGCATGTACTCTGTTGTGAAACGTAATTTGGAGTCCAGGCAGAGTCGTCAGGGGATTCGTCAACAGTGAAATGTCTTGTAATGTGTTCACCCCTGTCGCCGATTCATCATGTCATTTGAAAATGCTACGACTTCAATGACAAGACAGACAGTTGTGTAATATGAACGGTACCACGATCCGACATATTTGAAAGTCATGTACTGTGTCGGAGCCATTATGGTGCGTTCACATACAACGCGAAGAAAGTTTTCACCTCGTGCGAATGAAGCAATTTCGCGTGTTCGAATCGCGCCATCGAAATACCATGTTTTGGACATGTACCATGATAATACCATGTTTTAGGGGATATGGTAATTCGCGCCGCCCCATGCAAATTTGCATCTATTCGCATCTTTGCATTGACTTTATATGTTATCGCGCCACGTGAAACGCTCAGCTTCGTGTTGTATGTGAACGCACCATTTTGGTACTTTCATGATGTTTCTTGTCCTTTTTGAAACTTGACAGATTTGGTCACTTAGAACTGTCATTGTATGTAAAAGAACCACATAATGATTGCTCTGAAATGTCTTCCTTTGTGTTCCATTGAATAATAACAGCATACCGGACTGGAACGACATGAGGGTATGAGAGTAATGACAGAATTTCCATTTTTGGGTGAACTCTATTCCATGAAAATTGTGTTGAGGAACAGCTTGAGACACTGTGCGTTTACATGCATGGTTTTAAATGGCTTATATGCTTAATAAACCGACAACTTGTGTGGTCATGGAAACGCCCAGAATCGGCACTGATGTACTATAAACACCGTTACCGGCATTCTTACCGGTTTATTCAGTGTGTGCGAGTGTTGCGTGCATGACTGTTTACATTTTGGTGTCAAAAGCTAAGAGTTACCTGATGATTTCAAATCTAATGTAAATGTGATTTTCTTGCATTGTCAGATTTTTCTAAATAAACTGATGATACTTGGTCATCATCTGCATATTGGTGTGCATGTAAATGCACAAGTCGAGCCCCAAATGACAGATAAATGCCACACTTCAGGATCTTCAGGATCACCTTTACAGTCTCTGAGGGGATATTTGTGGTCAAACACTATAATGCAATGATCAGTGTCACTTTAAGTAGGCCTTCACTGGGGCTTGTTGTCATACTCCATCCATCCATCTTCAACCGCTTATCCGAAGTCGGGTCGCGGGGGCAGCTGCTCCAGCAGGGGGCCCCAAACTTCCCTATCCCGAGCCACATTAACCAGCTCTGACTGGGGGACCCTGAGGCGTTCCCAGGCCAGGGTGGAGATGTAACCTCTCCACCTAATCCTGGGTCTTCCCCGAGGCCTCCTCCCAGCTGGACGTGCCTGAAACACCTCCCTAGGTGCTGCCCAAACCACCTCAACTGACTCCTTTCGACGCAAAGGAGCAGCGGCTCTACTCCGAGCTCCTCACGGATGACTGAGCTCCTCACCCTATCTCTAAGGGAGAAGCCCGACACCCTTCTGAGGAAGCTCATTTTTGCCGCTTGTACTCGCGACCTAGTTCTTTCGGTCATGACCCAGCCTTCATGACCATAGGTGAGGGTAGGAACAAAAATTGACCGGTAGATCGAGAGCTTTGCCTTCCGGCTCAGCTCTCTTTTCGATACAGCGGTGCGATAGAGCGAGTGCAATACCGCCCCCGCTGCCCCGATTCTCCGGCCAACCTCCCGCTCCATTGTCCCCTCACTCGTGAACAAGACCCCGAGGTACTTGAACTCCTTCACTTGGGGCAATACCTCCTTCCCTACCTGGAGTACGCACTCCATCGGTTTCCTGCTGAGAACCATGGCCTCAGATTTAGAGGTGCTAATCCTTGTTGTCATACTATGCCAGTGAATTTTTCTCAGGGTAGGTTTGTTTTTAAAAGACAGCATTTATGGCATACAGTTGATTACCACAAACATTACTTCACATTGAACCTCTTTTTCTTTAATAAAAAAATAAATGCAAAAATCTGGGTTACAGTGAGGCAGCTGTACAATGGAAGTGAATGGGGGCCAATCCATAAACGTTAAAATACTGTTTCAAAAGTATAGCCACAAGAGGTAAACAATATGCATGTTAAAATGATTTTTGTGAGATAAAATCACTTACCACAATTTTTAACAGACGAATTAATGTAAGTGCTTTTATGCAATTATAAGCTTCGCATTTCTCCAAAAATTGGCCCCCATTCACTTCCATTGTAAGTGCCTCGCTGTAACCTCCATTTTTGCTTTTTTTAAAAGAAAAGAAGGGACGGGTCGGAACACATTTGTGTGGCAATCAACATTATGCTACAAATGTTGGCGATTTAGCAACCTCTTAAGATCCTTGCCATTTTTGGGGATTTCCGCCTGGATTTGGCCTACCCAAATTAAAAAGCTTCCCATTCCCACATACTTTGGCCTAAATACACAGTTTTGGTGTCATTTTACAGGAAACCCTTTGAAGTTGCATAAAACACTGCTAAAAATTAAAAAAATTAAATATATGTTGTCTGAACAGTAATAACCCTCCTAAAAAAGAGGCGCTTTTTGATTTTTTTATATAAATTCATTTTTGAAAGTGTATAACTCAAGCCCTGTAAACCCTAGCAGCAAGCAGACAGTTTTGGCTGTTTCCACTAGATGTCAGCAAATACCTGAAAAAGGAATTTTGTCTGTATCATGTTTTGTTTAATATCTATTTCAATTTATTTGAAGGGAGGAATATTACCTTTTTTGGTGTACTTTCCGCCTACCCAAATCTAAAGTCTCCCCATACCCATATACAGTGCTATAAATGCAAAATCCCAGTGTAATTTTACAGAAAACCCTTTGTCATTACATAAAACACTGTTGAAAGTGGTAAATATGCGCTCTGGTGTCTGGTGAGAGGCGTCTGTGTGTTTTATGACGTAACCTACCTAGTGATCACTTCACAGTCTGGATGCAATATCACAGCCCCTGATTGGTCTATTTGATCTTGAGAGACATTGCCGGAAAGCGGAGGGTCTAAGCTTTACGGCAATATATGCTTTATCCGGATCGGATGTTTACATATTTTCCTGGATTGTTGAATATCATATAACATTACTTTGTGGTGTTTCTGCACTCGAGGGATTACTTGGGCACACAACCACAGAAAACACTGAAAAACGGCTCATTTTGCAGAGAATAAGGATTATGTAGCATTTGTGGCTAACTGTGCTGTCTAGTGCGAGTAGCACGGCAAATATTCAATAATTTCACTTGTATGTTTACAAATGTTGATTGTATACTTCATGATTCATTCGAAGTGTATTAGATATGTGATTATACCTCAATAAAAAGACTTATTGGAACTTCTTACTGGCAATGAGAGCTTTCATTTGATACATGGTTTGTACATGTGCGTCATATTTGAGCGATATGAGAAATATGCGTATTCAAAAACGCACATAATTATGACACGACTTTTGATGGGTGGAACTATGTAATTTATTGTAAATAAGTTACTTAGTGTAAAAAAAAATGCCAAAGTGATGCATATCTCAAGAAAGTAGACATTCTAAGCTTTCAAATGGTACCAGATATGAGCTCATAACTCCTCCGCATACATTTAAAATTGGAAGTATCATTATTACTGACGTAATTTTAAATCCCGGATCCGGGATCGTGGATTTTAAGATGCTTGACCTGGAATATTCATTAAAACAAGCGTTTGAACAGTTCCACCATTATTGCCCAGGGGTGGAAAATAATACAGTTAATTACCGTAAATACAGTATGTTGACCCCTACAATGGGGCATGTTGTTACACTATATGGAGTATGTTACTTCAATGGGAACCTGCAATTAAAATAGCATATTATGGGCTATTTAAAGTGAATAACAGTAAAATAATTTATGCAAGTGCAAAATGTAATAAAACAGCAAATATGAGAAACATAAAATACAAAAATATCAACCAATTGTAGATATTGTAATGAATGAATTGCATAAAATTGCAACATTTAAACAACATGTTCCACTAGTTACTTGCATCAATAATGGTGTGACAACTTACCACCCAAACTGGCAAACAAACACTGTTTGAGAACACAGTTCAACCTTTTGGTTTTTGGGGTGGCTGTGGCTCAGGTGGAAGAGCAGGTTGGCCACTAATCGCAGGGTTGGCAGGATTTCGATACCCGGCCCACACGACTCCACATGCTGAAGAGTCCTTGGGCAAGACACTGAACCACAAGTTGCTCCCAATGGCAGGCTAGCGCCTAACAGTCCTAAAGGGTTCGAAACATCCATTTTATAAAGGTAATATTTAAGACATGAGCATGATTCAGTGTGTTCATTGTTGGTTGTTCTTGTAGAAGTCCAGGCTGTTGTATGCTAATGACTCCGCAGCACCTGTGTGTGAACAATGGGTCTCTGTTGGCGTCTCTCAGGTTTATTTCCGCTCTGATCAATGAATTCTCCAGAGCAGCGGCCCGACAATACCAGAAGAACTATTAGTCATGCTGCAAGACTGTGAGCCTATTAGATTTCTCTTGTTATGAACAGTGTTGTTCTGATTTTATTCTCCTTTTAATCATTTACATTTATGCATTTGGCAGACGCTTTTATCCAAAGCGACTTACAGTGCACTTATTACAGGGACAATCCCCCCGGAGCAACCTGGAGTTAAGTGCCTTGCTCAAGGACACAATGGTGGTGGCTGTGGGGTTAGAACCTGTGACCTTCTGATTAACAGCCCTGCACTTTAGCCACTACGCCACCACCACACCACATCAACAATCAACATCAACACTCCTTTTTTGAATGTACATCCCGCATGGATAGAAAAGGGAATGAGCATGGAAAAGTTGGTTTAAAGGTAATTCCATTTATTATGATTATGCACTCAGATAATGCTACAAGGCGGAGTGGTGGTGGTGTAGTTGTCTAAGCACATAACTGGTAATCTGGTAATCATAAGGTTGCTGGTTCAAGCCCCACAGCCACCACCATTGGGTCCTTGAGCTTAACTCCAGGTTGCTCCGGGGATTGTCCCTGTAATAAGTGCTCTGTAAGTCACTTTGGATAAAAGCATCTGCCAAATGCATAAATGTAAATGTAAATGTAACAATAGCAACAAGCAATGGACAAATAGTTATAGTAACTGCTTAACATGATTTCAGGCGAACTGTGAATTTATTCAAAGCAACTTATTGCATTTAGGAGTCATTCACATTTCACAATAGACCAGAAACATGCATTAAGAAGAACATAAGGCCATTTTAATTGAAGGCAAAAACAATGAAATACACACATGAAAATGTTCAGAATATCTCAATTCTACGTCTGTTGTCTATCAAATCTCATCATTCTTATGATAATAATCCGATGTGCTCATAAATATAATGGATTATTCTTGCTGTTTTGTCAAGCAGATTAACTTCTCCTCCTGGGCTGTTGAATTTCACTTTGAGCTCTTGCCGTTTATTGGTTTAAATGAGCTAGGCTCAGTGGCACAATATGACTATAAGTAGATTATATCTAAAAGCTCTAAATCCGATTTTCTCGGTGTAATCTTACATCCCAGTTCACTACAGCGCTTCCTCACACTGAGAATCAAACCTTCAAGCACAGAGGAATGAAAAGTTTGAGACTTTATCGTCACGAAAATATCTTCCTGTAGCTCAACGATTAGCATGTTAGCAATCCCAGAGTCATGGGTTCAAGAAGATGTTTTACTGAGATATTTCATTCTTGTAGTCCGTATGAATTTTGCATTTCATTTAAGAACGTTGATGGATGCAGTTTTACTTTTCACAGGTTTTTTTCCTTCCCTTTTCACAAAAATGTCATTATTTTTCCTAATATGTCCTTATATTTCATTGTTACCGCAATTTGCCATTTACCCCAACTGGCGAACAAACACCGTTTGAGAACACAGTTCAACCTTTTGGTTTTTGGGGCGGCTGTGGCTCAGGTGGTAGAGCGGGTCGGCCACTAATCGCAGGGTTGGCGGTTCGAATCCCGGCCCACATGACTCCACATGCTGAAGGGTCCTTGGGCAAGACACTGAACCACAAGTTGCTCCAAATGGCAGGCTAGCACCTTACATGGCAGCTCTGCCATCGTGTGCGTGCGTGCGTGCGTGCGTGCGTGTGTGCGTGCGTGCGTGCGTGCGTGTGTGTGTGTCTTCATATGGTTGACTCTTATCTTAAAGGAATAGTTCACCAAATATTTTCAATATTACTCTGACTAAAATGGCATGTAATTTAATAGACTAAATGGTATTTTTTTTTATTTTATTTTTTTACAATAATCTGCAAATTGACAAACCAAACCTTTTTTTTATTTTTTTTAATTAATATTTATATTGATGGAAGAACAGTGATATATTACATACAGAAATAGTTTTTTCCCGCTTACCCACAACCCACCCCCCCAAAACAATAAATAATAATACAAAAAATGAACAGTGAATAAACATAATAAATAAAAACTCGAAGTTCTGATATTACAAACAGTGAGGAAATGATTGACATCATTGTTAGCACATTGTGTCCAATTGCGTTATCCATTAATTTCACTATTCATTTTAGTTTGGGGGAAGAGTTACGCCTTTTTAAATATATGAGATCATTGGAGTCCATACTGCATCACCTCACTAAGCCAGAGTGAAACTAAAGGTGGTTTACTTGATTTCCAATCAAGTAATATTCTTCTCCGAGCCAAAAGGCATGCAAAAGTGCACGCGTCATGACCACACCTTGCTCAGGCACTCCAAAAACCGCCATTTCAAAACTAGGCCTGACATCCTTACTATATGCCTCAGACAACATTTTAAATGTTTATCGACATTATCGTGTTTTATACATTAGAAATGACTCTCTTCAAATGTAAGGGAATGTTTAAAATTGTATCCAATCCTGTACTGGGAGGAGTGGAGGGAAACAAACCAAACTTTAACCAAATATTCGAATATCCTGAACTTGCAACTATTTATCAAACGTATTAAAGATGTATATGTGTAATATATAAGATTAAACAACACAATAAAAATAATCACCATGAACCTCGGACTGATTCATACAAGACGCTTCCCTCGTATGGTTGTAAGCGGCAATATATCCCGTCTTCCGTTTTAGACAAAACGTCTTTCGATGCAAACCTAAACGTAACTATAAAATGTTTTAAATTAGTTTAGTGGATCACGGAATAAAGGAAATATTAGGGTTTAGAAGAAGATGAGGTAAACATGTGATTGGCTTTTGTAAAAGTCGTACTAATTTGTGCGTTCCAAGTTGTGCAATATTATACGATTTCGCAACAGGGGGGGCTTGGGGGGGCATTACCCTCCAATTGTTGCCTTAAGCCCTCAACCTTTTTGCCTTAAGTTTCCCACCAAAGATTGCACCCGTTTCACTCGCCCTTATAATAATAAAAAACCCAATTTTGTGCAATTTTAGGTTTTTCGTCATAAGTATGTTCTTATAATGACTGTTTGATTATTGTTAAGATGCATCTTTTTCATCTTGCCTTTGTCATCAAAAAAACGTTTTCTGTTTTTTTTCTACGGACATTAATTAACCTCAAATCATGCAGCTTAAATGAGACTCACCGAGCCGTATCTCAGTAATCAGAAAAGTTCAGAAAATCATAAAATCTATTTGAATTGCAAATGTCCACATTATATACAGATACTGTTTTAGCTACACCAAACGGCACATTCTAGGTTATAAAAATAAGTGTTTTGCTATACAAAGTCATTTTTTCCACAGTGCATAAAGCATCAGCTTGCACTTCTGTTGATGTAAAGAGACTTAGAGCGCAGAGGGAAATTTGCTTCCTTTGCAGTTTTGCCCAAGGCTCTGAATTCACTCCAGATCCATTTGTACCTGGAGAGAAGCCTCTTCAAATCCAGTGCCCACAGATCAATCCTGCTATCTCTGTCCCTCACACTATCTCTGTTCTTCAGACGCTCGTTTCACTTCCCTTCAGCTTAAGGGCAAGAAACCATTCCTGGGGGTGTATTCATTGTCTTCATTAGCAGCCAGAAAAGATGACCTGCTCACAGGATTTACTTAAGAATTCTCCTTCGAACACTTGTGTGTATTTTATCATGTCTGGCGGCAATCACTTGCCTCTTAAAGACTGAGTTTTAATGTCTGGTTTCATTGTTTATTGATTTTTCAATGGGACATGTCATCTTTTAGGACATGTTTTAGTTTGAGTAGAAATGTCCAGCACACTTTTGATGTTCAGTTCTTGTGTCTCAAGTTGAATGGAGGATCTGTATTGTACGATGAATGGGGCTATACATTTACACAGATGCAGTTAGTAAGTGATTTTTTCACACCAAAATCATGTTGACACACATATGGTTAATGTCTTGTGGCTATACTTTAACGTTTACGTATTGACCCACTGATTTCCATTGTGAGTGTTTCACTGGTGTAGTGTTATACATTTGAATTGAAATGACGTGATTTGAATCTAGGCAAACCCAATCTTAATCCTGGAATATCACAATGTCATAAATGGAAAGACTTTGTGTGCCAGTAAGTTTCACATCTGGCCAATAAAACTAACAAAGAGACTTGTCTGGATCCCATATGACTTGAAAACTTCTCTGCAAAGAGGCCCTAAGTTCAAAGGTCGAAGCAATAAAAGATAAAACACACACACTCTTGGAGTTCCCGAGAGACTCGGGACCATACCTGTCAACACTCCCGTTTTTCCCCGGGAGTCTCCCGTATTTCATCTCCCATCCCCCTCCTGTTTTGTTATTTCTCCCTTAATTTGTATGGCCCAAACCTCGTTATATGAATAATCACATCAAAATATTATTCCAAGGTTGTGCAGTTGCCAGATCTTGAATGAAACTCATCCTACTCACACAATCGACACAAATTTCAACCCATTTGTGACCTCAACCTGGCAACCTACAACCCAGTTGCGCTGTTTATATCTGCACAGGAAGTTGAATGAAGCATCACTGGTAGATGGGAGGAGAATGCTCAGGTGGTGCTTTGGCGAGAAAAAATAAAAATATATACATATAAATTTAAAAGCCATATCGACAATGCTCACGCCTTTTGCAAAGTGTGTCACACTGATTTTAATATCGCACCTGGTGGGAAAAATGACATTACTCAGCACATTAAATCACAACGGCACAATTTGTATGTATTTGGCCTGCATCTCCCATCCAGCATCCCCCAGCTCAGAAGTCTCCCGGATTTTGGTGCCTAAATGTTGACAGGTTTGCTCAGGACACACTGTCCTCCGATATAAACCAGTTTGCTACACTTAGACTCACCAGATCACGTGACATCGTGATCATGGTTCAGCAAACAGCATCTTAAAAAGGACATTCCTAAATCCAGAAACATCTCACACAAAGTCACAGTACTTTACCGATTTAACCTTCTAAAATGTACAGAATGCATTTAAATCCACGTCTTGCTAGGTGATACTGACAATTGCTTTGAAATGTGGTAACTTGTATAACTGACAAATTAATGATTATAGCCTGATATACCTCTTTAACTCTTTCCCCACCAAACACGGAATTTTCCGGGTTTTATGAAAAATGCTTCCCCGCCAAACACGGAATTTTCCGGGTATCCGTGTTTTAGGTGGTATACGGTAAGGAAGACCAGCGCGCATGTTTTGAAAGAGTACGCAACTCTTTGATCAAAGAAACAGACTACGATCGTCTCAAACGTGAAGTGGAACACCATACTAATACTAAAGCACTTGTTTGATAAAAATGCCTTTTTCTCAGCTTTTTGTCCGAAATGTTGTTTTTGACAAAACCTACCTCTGTTCAAGTGGCAATAAAAAAAGAACAAATGAAGATAAAATAAAATCGTTGTTTTTGCCTAAAAGCAGAGGCTCAGATCTTTATTTTGATATATAGCATCTTCATATATTCATGGAAGAAAATATTCTGCGGGCCATTAAATTTTAGCGAAAATCGTCAAAAACCCTGGCTGGCAACTTTTTTTTAAAACGCTGGCGGGGAAAGAGTTAAAACTTGTGTAATGCTTTATCCATGTTGTATAACCAATGAATTAAGCAGTATGATTTGTAACCAGGGTTTTCATGTTTTGTTTCCTACATGTACAAATATTAATGAAAGAATGTCAAATTTGATATGCAAACGCTCGCTTAGTTACATGGAGGAAACTGATGACAATGAATATCATGTCTCTTGTACCATTCTCATGATATAAAAGTTCATGATTATATATGCACTATTTTTGAGCGGTAGATTTGTACGAATCTGAAACAAAGGACCATATATCAACTGTCAGAAAAGACAGCCCAGTTGACCATGTGACTCTGAAAAGTCACTTCTGATTGGCGCAGGACACTTTTGGGGATGCGGCCAATTTCAGTTCAAATGTTTCCAAACAGGAAGAACACGGTCTCTTCTTCTTCTCTAATGTCTTCACATGCTTCATCTTCTGCTTGTCTGACTGCTCAGACTTCGCTCTGACTCTTCTCTTGTGGTCTTCTCTTGATCTCATCGGAACCAGACCTATGCCATGTGAGGTCCAAGGAAGCTCGGGACCCAAAGTCCCGAGGAAAACTCTCATTCTCTATGGTCCATGAGAAGGCCTCGCTTCAAAGCCAAACTCATCATTCATACAGACAATAACGCTGATCTTACAGAGGTCCAAAACATTGACGGAATGAACTTTCAACCAAGAGCCAAGAACCCAGCCACACAAAGAACGCAAGGAAACACCACTACACGCAAGTACATATCCAATATTGTGCTCAACGTGCTGGTGTATTAGTTAAATACTTTGGGTAATCCAATAGCAAATCGATGTAGACTCAAATATGGTTAAATGGTTCCTAAGGCATTTTCAACAGACTCCATAAAGGTCATTTTCACAGTATTGATCATTTATTTCACATTCTGTCACTCTTGTCTCATGTATATATCTGTTAGATTAGATTTATGTTTAGAATAGCAATAAAGTTTGTCTATGTTCAAAGACGATGTGACTGTGGTATATTTTGATAAATAATCTCATCCCTGTTTCTAAAAGATTTCGCTTCAAAGCTGTACCTAAATACATGTGATATTATGTTCAATAAGCCATTAGAATAATATCACTCCAATAAGTGAATTAATCATAATTCACTTATTAAAGCTAATTCCTAATAGAAGAAATTGTGAGCGGATACAACGAGTTACGATTTTAATGGTGGAGAATTTATTCAGACAAATAATCCAGTTATTTGTCATTTATCTCATTTATTATGGTTGTCGAACGTGACTAATTCCATTATGCATTTCATTACCTAGTAATGTAGAATCAGGACAGTTTAATTTAGTTTATAGCTCACATATTTCGAGACCCTAAATTCCCTTCTAAATTTAGCATACCAAATACCCTTACATATAATAGGGTGAGAATGCGGGCACGTTAACGGTTCCCGTCTAAATACATCAACCCCTAAATATCCTATACTGGAACCCAAACTTTTGCCTTTTTTAAAGAAAATCAGGTATTTTTTGATAATCAACATTTTGCCACAAATGCTGTCAATGGAGATTAACTTGTATTGAACCTGGAATATTCCTTTAATAAATGTACTTTGAGTTTGACCACAGTGTATTCGTGTTCTGTGGTGTGCTCCATCTATACATCTAAGCTATTTTTAACCACATTTTGCAAATCATCTAGAATATTATGCATGCAGCTTTAATGATCTCCTATTAATATAGCGACTGCATGGAATATTATGCTGCATTTAAGTGGGCCTGGGAAGCAAAGTACGGAAGAAGCCAAACTGAAACAATTACACAATGAATGACGGCAAAAGCTCTTTTTCTCTTGTACCAGTGAATAAATATAGGTGAATAAACCTGCATCACTTATACACAACATGTATGATTTATTAATGCATGGTATCTAACAAATTATTAGAACATTTAGAACATTTATGCATTTGGCAGACGCTTTTATCCAAAGCGACTTACAGTGCACTTGTTACAGGGACAATCCCCCCGGAGCAACCTGGAGTTAAGTGTCTTGCTCAAGGGCCCAACAGTGGCATCTAGGTGGTGCTGGGACTTGAACCCCCGACCTTCTGGTCAGTAACCCTGAGCCTCAACCACTGAGCCACCACTGCCCCAATTATTACATTATTTGCTTAAACCGTGAGTCACTAGTTGACTCAATCACCCATTCACACACCAATGATGGCAGAGCTGCCATGCAAGGCACTAGCCTGCCATTGGGAGCAACTTGGGGTTCAGTGTCTTGCCCAACGACACTTTGGCATGTGGACCGGGAATCGAACCGCCAACCCTGCGATTAGTGGCCGACCCGCTCTACCACCTGAGCCACAGGTTGAGATAATTGGGCAAAATCATTGTTTCCCATCATCTTTCATGTGGACACTCCCCTTTCAAATCCAACTTGGAAACTCTGGTATCATCTATAATTCTCTCAATAGGTTTCCCCAATGGTGTAGGTTTGGTTTGAAAGTTGGTAGGGACATATAGCCAGGATAATATTCAAAATGCTGGTATTAAGAAAATGCGGAAATGTGCCCGTGTAATTAATAATTATACTAAGGACATTTAATAGTTATTAAAAATAACTGGTAATCTGGTAATCAGAAGGACGCTGGTTCGAGCCCAACAGCCATTGTGTCCTTGAGCAAGGCACTTAACTCCAGGTTGCTCCGGGGGTATTGTCCCTGTAATAATTGCACTGTAAGTCACTTTGGATAAAAGCGTCTGCCAAATGCATAAATGTAAATGTAAAAAAAAGAAAAGAAAAGAAAAACTGTATATTTTAGATTTTTTTATTTTTCTCCCCAGTTTGGAGTGCCCAATTCCCAATGCACTCCAAGTCCTCGTGGTGGCGTAGTGACTCAGTTGCCTCTGCGTCTAAGACAGTCAATTTCCACATCTTATCATGTGGCTTGTTGAGTGCATTACCGCGGAGACGTAGCATGTGTGGAGGCTTCACGCTATACTCTGCGGCATCCACGCTCAACACACCATTCGTCCCACCGAGAGCAAGAACCACATTATAGCGACCACGAGGAGGTTACCCCATGTGACTCTACCCTCCCTAGCAACCGGCCAATTGGGTTGCTTAGGAAGCCTGGCTGGAGTCACTCAGCACGCCCTGGATTCGAACTTGCGACTCCAGGTGTGGTAGTCAGCGTCTTCACTTGTGGAGATACCCAGGCCCCCTAACATAGTATAAAATTAAGTATTTTCTATGTGGTAAAATTGCCCAAATTTTGGTCGGGACATTTCAGATTTTCTGAAAGTTGCTTGTCCCTATCATCCCACCTAAATCTACACCTATGGATTTCCCCCTCATTAATATGACTTCGCTCACTGTCCATGAGGGACTGGTTGTCACACCTGCTCCAGACTTCAGTTTCACTCAATCCCCCTGTTTAACTGACCATCCAGGGGGCATGTCATTCAAGCCAAGGGGCATCACTCTCCCTGGCATGTACAGTGGCCCACAGGTGCACAACACAACAAAATCAGTAAAGCAAACAAAAGTTAAAAACACAATGGAAATAAACCACAGCACAATTAAATTGAGCCTGTCGTGGGTCAACACAAAGAATCAGCCGAAGTATTATCAAAGACTCTGGAGGCTTCGAGCAAATGCAGAATATGGGTTTATTGTAGAGTGAGGTCCAAAACATCACAACACAGTCTTGGTCTCGAGAACGACTGAACTTAGGATTGGGCTTCATCTTTTATAGTGTAGGGGCACTCTTATTGTTGCTTCCTTAGATTGAAGTATTTCTAAAAACTGTGACATCATTATCACACCATTGTCTTCCCACTAATGTTGATCAGCCTCTTATCTGTTTTAATATAATGGAGGTTGGCAGATACGCGTGGGTTACTCACAGCCCTCCACTCATTCTAGGTCATGTGAGGCTATGCATGAGTTGACTGGGTTATGTGAGGTTATAATGATCACGTGATTATACACTTTCGGTTCAGCTTTCTCTCCCACAAGCCACAACACAACGGAAAGGCCACAACACAAGGGAAATTAGCGGCAACACAATAAAATTAAAAGAAAAAATAAAATAAAAAATTAAGCTCTCTGTGTTGTGGTATTTCCATTATGTTTTGGCTTATTTTTGTTGTGCTATGGCTTAATTTCGTTGTGCTTTATTATTTGATTTCCTTTGTGTTGTCAGCTTTTATTTGCTAATGTTTCTGTGTTGTGCACCTCTGGGCCACCATAAAAATGTGATTAGAAATCTTTACGATGGTGGCCAAGATACGTAATATTTACAAACTTTCCTTTTAAACATTCAAATCAATCTGGATTTCAAATCTCGTCAAACGCTAATAAAATAAAGTCCACAAAGACACTGATTTATTTACAACAGTAATCATGTCATTTCCTCTTTCTAGGAGGCGCTGTTGAGTTGAAGACATGAACGCGCCCGACGTCGAAGAAGAGCCGCTCTGCAGCCATTGCTCTTTCTCATGTGTCAATCAATAAACAATCTTTAATTCTAATACCTAATTTTAATTTCATTTATTCGAGAATCCAGCAGAAGTGTGTGTGAAGACTTAAAATCGCCATCATGCCGCGGATTATGATTAAAGGAGGCGTGTGGAGAAACACTGAGGTTTGTTTACGAAACACACGATTACAACATTAAAACTGCATAAATGATCAGTGTTTTAATCATTTAAAAGCATTTAATGCATTTTTGTATGTTAAGCTATTTGTATGTCTTCAGCTCTCGCTACTGCAGCAGTTTCATGTTTAAAAATAGATTTGTATTCATATAAACACCAGAGTTTCTCAAAATATACATAAATTCACACAATTTGTGTATTTTTAAGTATTATTATTAATTGTACATAACATATTTTCTTTTACAAGTTGTGAACGAATGATATTTTTCATATATGGATGCTATATTACAGTCGAAGTCATGTTTACATACACTTAAGTCATTAAAACTAATATTTTAACCACTCCCCATATTTCATATTAGCATTTTGGCAAGTCGTTTAGGACATCTACTTTGTGCATGACACAATTAATTTTTCCAACAATTGTTTACAGACAGATTGTTTCACTTTTAATTGACTAAATCGTAATTCTAGTGGGTCAGTTTACATACACCAAGTTAATTGTGCCTTTAAGCAACTTGACAATTAGCCAATTAGCTTCTGATAGGAGGTGTTACTGAATTGGAGGTGCACCTGTGGATGTATTTTAAGACCTACCTTCAAACTCACTGCCTCTTTGCTTGACATTATGGGAAAATCAAAAGAATTCTGCCAAGACCTCAGAAAAGAAATGTGGACATCCACAAGTCTGGTGGCAATGTAGTTTGGTGCAAAAATTGCAAATGAATCCCAGAACAACAGCAAAGGACCTTGTGAAGATGCTGGAGGAAACAGGTAGACAAGTATCTATATCCACAGTAAAACAAGTCCTATATAAACATAACCTGAAAGGCTGCTCAGCAAGGAAGAAGCCGCTGCTTCAAAACCACCATAAAAAAGCCAGACTATAGTTTGCAAGTGCACATGGGGACAAAGATCTAACTTTTTGGAGAAATGTCCTCTGGTCTGATGAAACAAAAATTGAACTGTTTGGCCATAATGACCATCGTTATGTTTGGAGGATAAAAGGGTGAGGCTTGCAAGCCAAAGAACACCATCCCAACTGTGAAGAATGGGGGTGGCAGCATCATGTTGTGGGGGTGCTTTGCTGCAGGAGGGACTGGTGCACTTCACAAAATATATGCATCACGAGGAAGGAAAATTATGTGGATATATTGAAGCAACATCTCAAGACATCAGCCAGGAAGTTAAAGCTCGGTCTTAAATGGGTCTTCCAAATGCACAATGACCCCAAGCATACCTCCAAAGTTGTGGCAAAATGGCTTAAGGACAACAAAGTCAAGATATTGGAGTGGCCATCACAAAGCCCCGACCACAATCTGATAAAAGCATGTGCGAGCAAGGAGGTCTACAAACCTGACTCAGTTACACCAGTTCTGTCTGGAGGAATGGGACAAAATTCCAGCAACTTATTGTGAGAAGCTTGTCTAAGGATACCCAAAACATTTGACCCAAGTTAAACAATTTAAAGGCAATGCAACCAAATACTAACAAAGTGTGTGTAAACTTCAGACCCACTGGGAATGTGATGAAAGAAATAAAAGCTGAAATAAATCATTCTCTCTACTATTATTCTGACATTTCACATTCTTAAAATAAAGTAGTGATCCTAACTGACCTAAAACAGGGAATGTTTTTTATGATTAAATGTCGGGAATTGTGAAAAACTGTTGGAATTGAAATATTAGCCAGAAATTAGAACATTAACACAATTACATATACACAATGTTTGGTGAAATGCATCACTAAGTAATTAATTACTGTAATTACATTTTTACTTTTTCATTGTACAATTGTAAAGTAAGGGATTACTCTTAATTTTTCAGTACTTTAATTACAGTTACTTCTGACGTAATTGCGTTAAATAATGTATAGACTATAATTTTCTATTTTAACGCTGCCCCCTTAAATTCTTTGGTCAGTTCATGAATAATGTATTTGATTTTATATTATTTATTTAAAAGAACAGTTTCAATTACTTTTTCAGACAGAGTAATTAGTACAGTAACATAAATACACTGTAGATGTAATTTGTAGTTAGTAATTAAGTACTTTTTTAGAGTAACTTACCCAATACTGCATATACAGTATTTTATATATAAGGTGGCATTTAATTTGATTTCTTATGCAAAATAAAGTATAATGCGTATTTGCATTACAGCTTTATATTTATATATGGACAGTTAACATGTCCTGCAGTGTTACATGCTATCAATGTATCAGCTTTTTTGACCTCATAACATTTGAGGGAATTTATTTGTGCTTGTAAATTGCATATGAAATCTCAATAATAATACACGTTGTTTTTGTGTGATTTTAATAATAGGATGAGATTCTCAAAGCAGCTGTGATGAAATATGGCAAAAATCAGTGGTCTCGAATCGCCTCTCTGCTGCACCGCAAATCAGCCAAACAGTGTAAAGCCAGATGGTGAGTTTATATCCGTGCATTAGGCTGTGTCTGCCCTCCCTAGTCGGTTGCTAGGGAGGGTAGAGTCACATGGGGTAACCTCCACGTGGTGGTGATTAGGGGTTCTCGCTGTCAGTGGGGCGTGTGGTGAGTTGTGTGTGGATCAGAGAGTAGCATGAGCCTCCACATGCTGTGAGTGTCCGGTGTCATGCACAACGAGTCACGTGATAAGATGCGTGGATTGACTGTCTCAGAAGCGGAGGCAACTGAGCATTGTCCTCCACCACCCGTATTGAGGCGAGTAACCGTGCCACCACGAGGATCAATTAAGTAGTGGGAATTGGGCATTCCAAATTGGGAGAAAGGGTACATTTATTTTTAAAAAGACAGTTTGTTTTTTTAAAGATGGATTGAAGTGAACAGAATGGTGAGAGAGTCTTTGCCCCATTATACACTGCAAAACACTGCGTTTTTGTTTTGTCTTGTTTTCCATTTAAAATTGTCTAAAAAATCCTTAAAGCAAGATACATTTACTTGAGAAGCAACATTTAAGATATTTAGACTTGCTTTAAGAGAATAGACCTTGAATATAAATGTATTTTTTCTTTAATGCACTCACAGAAATATAACCAAGAGAAAAAATACACTTATATACAAAATACATTTATATACAAAATACACTTATACAGTGGGGCAAAAAAGTATTTAGTCAGCCACCAATTGTGCAAGTTCTCCCACTTAAAAAGATGAGAGAGGCCTGTAATTTTCATCATAGGTACACTTCAAATATGAGAGACAAAATGAGAAAAAGAAAATCACATTGTAGAATTTTAATGAATTTATTTGCAAATTATGGGGGGAAATAAGTATTTGGTCACCTAAAAAAAGCAAGATTTCTGGCTCTCACAGACCTGTAACTTCTTCTTTAAGAGGCTCCTCTGTCCTCCACTCATTACCTGTATTAATGGCACCTGTTTGAACTTGTTATCAGTATAAAAGACACCTGTCCACAACCTCAAACAGTCACACTCCAAACTTCACTATGGCCAAGACCAAAGAGCTCTCAAAGGACACCAGAAACAAAATTGTATACCTGCACCAGGCTGGGAAGACTGAATCTGCAATGGGTAAGCAGCTTGGTGTGAAGAAATCAACTGTGGGAGCAATTATTAGGAAATGGAAGACATACAAGACTACTGATAATCTCCCTTGATCTGGGGCTCCACGCAAGATCTCACCCCGTGGGGTCAAAATGATCACAAGAACGGTGAGCAAAAATCCCAGAACCACACGGGGGGACCTAGTGAATGACCTGCAGAGAGCTGGGACCAAAGTAACAAAGGCTACCATCAGTATCACACTACGCCGCCAGGGACTCAAATCCTGCAGTGCCAGACGTGTCCCCCTGCTTAAGCCAGTACATGTCCAGGCCCGTCTGAGGTTTGCTAGAGAGCATTTGTATGATCCAGAAGAGGATTGGGAGAATGTCATATGGTCAGATGAAACAAAAAATATAACTTTTTGGTAAAAACTGAACTCGTCGTGTTTGGAGGAGAAAGAATGCTGAGTTGCATCCAAAGAACACCATACCTACTATGAAGCATGGGGCTGTTTTTCTGCAAAGGGATCAGGACGACTGATCCGTGTAAAGGAAAGAATGAATGGGGCCATGTATCGTGAGATTTTGAGTGAAAACCTCCTTCCATCAGCAAGGGCATTGAAGATGAAACGTGGCTGGGTCTTTCAGCATGAAAATGATCCCAAACACACCGCACGGGTAACGAAGGAGTAACTTTGTAAGAAGCATTTCAAGGTCCTGGAGTGCCAGTCTCCAGATCTCAACCCCATAGAAAATATTTGGAGGGAGTTGAAAGTCCGTGTTGCCCAGCGACAGCCCCGAAACATCACTGCTCTACAGGAGATCTGCATGGAGGAATGGGCCAAAATACCAGCAACAGTGTGTGAAAACCTTGTGAAGACTTACAGAAAACGTTTGACCTCTGTCATTGCCAACAAAGGGTATATAATAAAAGTATTGAGATAAACTTTTGTTATTGACCAAATACTTATTTTCCCCCATAATTTGCAAATAAATTCATTAAAAATCCTACAATGTGATTTTCTGGATTTTTTTTTTCTCATTTTGTCTCTCATAGTTGAAGTGTACCTATGATGAAAATTACAGGCCTCTCTCATCTTTTTAATTGGGAGAACTTGCACAATTGGTGGCTGACTAAATACATTTTTGCCCCACTGTATTTATGATACGTTCTCTTAAAGCAAGTCTGTATATCTCATATGTTGCTTCTCAAGTAAATGCATCTTGTTATCAAGTGTTTTTGACTTGTTTCTCATTTAAAATTGTCTAAAAATCCTTAAAACGAGGATTTTTTGCATTGATTTTTTTTCTGAATGACACTTAAAGTGTTTTTTCCCCTTTAATTCAGTGAATGTCATTTAGAGGTATTTTTAAAATATGATTGTGTCATTTGTATTGTTAGTAAGCACGTTTAATACAACATTTTAAGTAGGGGCACAAGCAGAATAGTTGAATAATCGTTCTAATAATTGTTAGATTAATCGATTATCAAAATAATCATTAGTTGCAGCCATAATGTTATGTGCATTGAAATGCACATTTGTATTGATTTTGAGATTGGTATGCAGATGAAAATTATCATATTAACAACAGTAGCATCTGTGGACAAACAATCCCTGCCGTGTATCTCACTGGTTCACAAGCGCATTTAAAATAGTCTTTGTTTTAGAAACCAGTTCCCACTGCACCTGCTCTGCCCTCGTGCTGCAATGATTAAGCCGTGTTGATAATTGACCCATGTAGCGCTGTTTCATTCTGCTTTTAAAGTGAGCAAAATGCACTCCAAAACATACAGATGACAGGGGAAGGCTCATTTATGTTCACGAGGAAAACGCTAACCTATTGTTCAGTGAAATGTTGCAATCCAATGCCATCGTACATTTCAGAAGAGCTCTCGGGCCACTTGAAATGAAGCAAGTTTGACACGTGTTATGCGGTGACGTAACTGTAAATGCATGTATTTTTGTGTGTGTGTGGTGGGGTCCCTTTCACAGTGTAGAAAGCACACAGCTGACTGGGGCTGGCAAGCATTATGTTGCGTCAATAATATTAAATTAAACATGTGAAATCCCCAACAGCGGCGCTCATAATTCAGCAGTGGTGCAGCGCTGCTACAAAATGCATATAGGGGAAACCCTTCCAGATATCTTAAGTAGCCAGTTCTCAAGGTTGTAAACACAGCCCAAGTAATTTTTTCTTGTTTATTTTACTGAACAGAAATCCCAGGTCTGACTCATGTTGTTTATGATGTGTCTCATGCAGGTATGAGTGGCTGGACCCCAGCATTAAGAAAACAGAATGGTCTCGTGAGGAAGAGGAGAAGCTTCTTCATCTGGCCAAGCTGATGCCCACTCAATGGAGAACAATCGCCCCCATCATCGGACGAACGGCCGCTCAGTGCCTGGAGCATTATGAATATCTGCTGTAAGTTGGCTTTATTTAAAAACAACATGAAATCAAAATTGGCCCTATTTACGATTAATTCACGCGCATCATTCTAAAGAAAAACTGCATGTCGAAATATTTTATTGGAATTAGTTTTGTATGCAACCAAGGCTGCACAAGTGGGAAAATAGCCAATAATATCAAAGCCTAACATCCATGATCCAGTTGATTTCTGATGGATAAAAGCATCTCTCATATAGTGCTGTCAAAAGTGTCAGTACTAAAATAAAAAAGATGCAACGATACCAGTGTTTCTGCAGTACTGGTAGTACCGAGCGCAATATAACTGACACACAACAGCTTTAAAATGCTCACAGGCTTATTTTCAACGTGTGCACTGTTACTCCTTTTATACTGAAATTGACAATTCATCTAAGTGACATGTCCTAGTGTTATTATTAAACTGCTAAATGCAGCAATCTTACTGTGGAAGAGCTGCATACTTTAAATGAATGTATAAATCCGACCGCTTATACTCTGGAAACTCAACAGACTTTGAGGGTCATTCATGTTGTATGAGATGACAAAGCAGAGCACTAATCTACTGTGAGCCATGCAACACATGTAAACTATATATTTTAATCACAGCATTTGCACTTTAATCTCAACTCAACTTTATTTATACAGCATTTAAAACGACAGAGTTGACCAAAGTGCTTCACAGTAATACAATTTAATTTAACATTTAAAAATTACCACAACAACATGAGCCCTGTTGCAACTGTTTATCTGGAAAAGCTTCCGGAAAAAAACACATGTCGTCATAAAAGCAAATAAAAACTAGATGCTTCAAGTTATGGTACATTAATGCATGAACCTGTGTGCACATTAAGAATACATTCAAGCTTAAACTTAGGGTGTGTAATCCAGAGAAGCTAGCCGTTAGCAAGCTAACTTTGAAAGCATAGAGCCCAAGAAGTGTCTCCAAGCCACACCTCCTCCGCTTTTTGCACGCTCTTGATCCAGACGTTTGTTCGTTGTGGAAGTTTCTAACACGGCCTTTCTTGTTTCCTTATACTGATGGTTCAGGAGGAACACAAGGTAGCTGCGGTTCGCCTTCCGTTCTCGCGCTCGCTCTGCACAGCGTCAAGGAACCCGTGCTGATGACGTGTGATTGGAAGTTGTGCGGCGGTATGCAAATATAGAACAGACATCAAAGACATCCTATTATTACATTCGGACTGAAAGCAATGATTGGTCGATTATTTTTTTTTTAGTTCCTTCCACAGAAGATATATATATATTTACATTTAGACCACTTAAATTATTGATTGCTATCAGGATGTGAAGAGACTTCAACCAGTATAATAAAAACATTTTGCACACCCTAGCTTTAACTCTTAATACTTCGTGACCGCAGTGATAAAGCCGCCCAGAGAGAGAATGAAGATGACGTGGGTGATGACCCTCGCAAGCTAAAACCGGGGGAGATTGACCCAAACCCTGAGACCAAACCAGCCAGACCTGACCCTGTGGACATGGATGAAGGTGAGCGTTTCAGATCAACTTCATTTACGTTAATTACAAAACACTGTTTTCTTGCATTCATGCTAATTGCATTTCAGTGGATTGGAATAATGCTTGACAATGAAACTGCGACCTTCTTTGAGAAGATGAGTTGGAGATGCTGTCTGAAGCCAGGGCTCGATTGGCCAACACACAAGGCAAGAAGGCAAAGCGAAAAGCCAGAGAGAAACAACTGGACGAAGCTCGGTAAGACATGATCTTAACTGATGTTTTTCAGTACATAAACATTTGCAGCAGCCTTCCAGAAATGGAAAATGCCTTCCAATGTTTTGCAATTGATTTTGTGATCTCAGAAAGTGCCATCGGCTGTATCTTAATGAGTTCTTACAGTGCTGATCACAGAAAACACTCCTTAAGGTTTTATCACAGGTGTTAATTACCGTTTTCCCCTGTGTTGTGTTCTCAAGTCGTCTGGCTGCACTTCAAAAGCGCAGGGAGCTGCGAGCTGCGGGCATCGACATCCAGAAGAAACGCAAGAAGAAAAGAGGTGTCGACTACAATGCTGAGATCCCCTTTCAGAAGAAACCCGCACAGGGCTTCTATGATACGTCCATGGAGCAGTATGATCCTCTGGAACCCGACTTCAAACGACTACGCCAGCAGCATCTGGATGGAGAACTCCGAAAGTACGTTTTTGTCATTCATATATGAAACTCAGCCCTACTAAACTCTTGAGCGGGCCTTGGATGGGCATCTTTTGATCACTCGTCTTCTGTTTTGTCCTATTCAGTGAGAAAGAGGATCATGAACGTAAGAAAGATCGACAGAAGATCAAGAAGAAGAAGGAGTCAGATCTACCCTCAGCGATTCTACAGACCAGCGGAGTGTCTGAGTTCACGAAGAAGAGAAGCAAACTGGTGCTGCCGGCACCACAGGTCAGACCACGGCACAAACCGTTCCCACGGCATATCGTAGCTTATATTTAGTAGGTAGGGGAATCGTAAGGAATTCAACGATTATGGTATCTTTTCTCCCAATTTGGAATGCCCAATTCCCACTACTTAGTAGGTGCTCGTGGTGGCATGGTTACTCACCTCAGTCCGGGTGGTGGAGGACAAGTCTCAGTTGCCTCCGCTTCTGAGACAGTCAATTCGCGCATCGTATCACGTGACTCATTGTGCATGAAACAGTGGAGACTCGTGCTACTCTCCACGATCAATGCACAATTTACCACTCGCCCCATTGAGAGCGAGAACCACTAATCGTGACCACAAGGAGTTTACCCCACGTGACTCTGCCCTCCCTAGCAACCGGGCCAATTTGGTTGCGTAGGAGACCTGGCTGGAGTCACTCAGCACGCCCTGGATTCAAACTCACGACTCCAGGGGTGATAGTCATCGTCAATACTTGCTGAGCTACCCAGGCTCCCAATGGTTATGGTTTCTTAACGATTTGTTTAGTACTTTTGAGAAATACATTTTTGGAAATAATAAATGCAATTTATATTTAATGTACTGCCCCTTAGAATGTTATCTTAGGAATATATTATTCTTGCTGTATGTTTAACATTGAATCGTAGCAACATTCTAGAGTGGTGGAAGAATGCGTGTTCAACAAGCGTTGACAGAACCGAAAGTCATGAACATCACTCAGAATGGGAATTTTTTTTGCTTATTCTTGGATGTTTATTTTAGGACAAAAGAACACATTTGAGAACCATAAATGGAACCAGTTCTTGGATCCCAACCCTAAGCACTACTCGCATTTTCTTCAGAAAATGTAAGAATTTAGCTGCTTTTTTACAATGGCGGCAACAGATATATAAGACACCAATGTTCCATACATAATTGGATTAATTAAACTATTAACCTGTTGATACACACCCCCTTTTTGAGCACGCACCATGACATACCTGAACTTAAATGGTTGTATTTACGGGACCCTTTGGAGTACGGACACAGTTGTAGTATCTTTTGAAAGAAGACACTTTGGGCTTTATTTCTCAAGTTTCAGAATTAATATACGTTGTTATTTTATAAAGTTAGAGAAGCTGACGTTTATAGTAATGGAAATACTTTGTGCTTAACATGTTTTATAATCTAAAAAAAACAATAATAAAAGTGCCAAGACACTCCAGAAATACAATGTCCTCAAAGTCACGAGTCTAAAGAAGTTACGTTTCAAATTTGATAATAAATGAGGTTCTGCAGCTTTAATGTCTGTAAAATCTCTGGAAGTGTTCAGAGTAAAATTAAGCTCCGCCTCTCAAGACGACACTAAATCTGACGGCACTGCTCGACTATTATGAATAAAACTACACCACATTTTTAAAAATAGTTTTTGGAGACGGGCTGGTTTTGTTTATGAGACTCTAATATATCAGATCATAAACAGTTTTACAACATGAATGCTGCTCAGATTGCAGTTTGATGAAGAACGATGACGAAGGCGAGATCTCATGTAAACAATGGAGAATATATCAATATTCCTCACATTTATCACTTTTATGGACAAAAAGTGCTATTGGATGTTTTTCAATGAACGCTTGTCATGGACGATTGACTCAAGTGTGTTGAACTGGATTCATCTGGCGATTGTATTTTCATAATAAAAGTCCTGTTTTGATATTGCATGTTTTTTTTTTTTTGTTTTTTTTTTAACCTTTATTTAACCAGGGAAATAATCACATTGAGATAAATATCTCATTTACAAGTGAGCCCTGGCCAAGGTAGCAACACACAATATACATAACTACATAAAACAGATTACACAACACACACATACACAACAATAAAACAAGATTAAACGTTAAGAGCAAGTGCAGACAGATTTGAATAATTTGTTTAAATGTAACTTGAACTCATTTATAGAAATAAGTACATCAAGTTTCAATGAACTTTGGATCTCATTCCAAGCAGCTGATGCACTATAAATAAAAGCAGTTTTTCCAAACTCTGTCTTCATTAAAGGAACATTTAAAAGAATATATCTACTTGAACGTAGATTATACCCTTGAATATTAAAAGTTATTAAGCTATTCATATACTGAGGAAGCTGGCCGACTAATGCCTTATATACAAGTATGAGCCAGTGTTTGTACCTTCTTATGTAAAGTGAAGGCCAACCTACCATTTCATACAGTGCACAGTGATGAGTGTGATATTTTGTGCAAGTTATAAATCTTAGAGCAGAGTGATAAACAGAATCTACTGATTGTAAGAGAGCTTTAGTAGTGTTTCTGTAAAAAACATCTCCATAATCTAAGATAGGTAAGAAGGTAGATTCCACCAACTTTCTCTTGGCTGACTGTGAGAAACATGCACTATTCGAAAATAAAACCCCAGCTGTAACCTTAACTTAGACAGCAGTTGTTTAACATGTAATTTGAATGATAAGTCCTCTTCCAACACAAACCCTAGATATTTGTAAGAGGAGACCAGTTCTATAGAGTTACCCTGCAACGTGTAAATAGGTGGTGGAGAAGAATCAGTCTTATGTTTCCTAGAAAAGACCATATATTTTGTTTTCTTATCATTTAGGACTAATTTTAAAGAAAATAGGTTACACTGAACTAATTCAAATGCTTTCTGCAACTTTAAAATGCAATTATCAATAGAAGATGCAAAACAATAAATAATAGTATCGTCGGCATATAAATGGATACTTAGGTCTGATAGATTATCACCAAGATTGTTAATATATAATGTAAACAACAGGGGACCCAAAATGGACCCCTGTGGCACACCAGATTCAATGGTGAGCTTTTCAGAAAGAGACCCCTTAATTTGCACTCTTTGACACCTATTCTTTAAATAGTTCCTGATCCAACCTAATGCTGTTTCAGAAAGACCGATACAATGCAAACGCGACAAAAGAATACCATGATTGACTGTATCGAAAGCTTTAGTCAAATCAATAAACATTGCAGCACATGACCTTCCAATATCTAGGGCGCAGGTAATGTCATTTAAGACATTTGTGCAGGAGTACAAATGCATGTTTTCATTTGTACTCCTGCACAAATAACTCAATTGCTGTTTCTGGAGGATTGCTATCGTGAAACAGAGATCGGATATCAATGTTGAACCCTTTGACCTTTGAAAAGATGTATTATGTGTTAACATTCATTACATTTATAGACGGTAAATTAAATATTAACGTAAGCAGAGTGATGTCACCACCGGATGTGGGGAATTGCGTATCAACAGGTTAAAAATTGCCAAGTATTATAGTTCATTAGGGCCGTTCAGACCGAACGTGTTCTTGCATTAAAAACAAATCTACAAGCAGCACATCAAATGGAACATAATCAGGGATCCCATGTGTGCTGGAAATCCTGGAAATATCTAGTCATGGAACATTTTTGTTACATGTACTACAAGTATTGATATAGTGCTAATAATCATTCCAACACTGATGTAGTGTGTTAGACAACAACAACGGTCGGGCATCAATTGTATATTTTTGAATTTGGATTAATTGCAAAATGTGCTTCAAAATGAATGTGTGAATCGGCCGTTTGCACGCTGAAAAAACTCATCGTGAGCATCTCTGTAGTAGATGACAGCACATACAGACTATATTTTTATTTAATTAAATCACAGCTTTTTGGGGTTTAATAATCACTCTGGGTCTTATAGCAAATTTCTTATCCATAGGTGCGAATCTACCATCAAAAACACACAGAAATGCCAAAATAACAGCTTGCTTTAGACTGGATGCATGAAATGGGGAAAAGATCATGTTTATTGCAATTTAGTAATAATAATAATAATAATAATGTATTAAAGCAATGTCTCACATATTTGATGTTCTGTTGTGCAGCACCTCATTTGACAAATATAAAATCTCCAGTGTTGTTTCGGATTGTGCTGTAAGGATTTTGTCGAAAAACACTTAATTAATAAAAATTATGCAATGTTATGTTGAAACTGTAATTAGTTTAATTCTATTTTAATTTTATTTAAGTTTTAACAAATTTATTTTAAATGAAATTAATTAAACTGTCGAATGCAGAATTTTAAATAAATAACCCTCCGATAACCGTGTGACGCATAAGTCTTTAAAATTGGCAGCAAACACCAGATAATTGTTTTTTACCTGTATTTGATTATTCTGACATTTTGTTGGACATTTTATTCGGAGGAGCTGCGGTGCTGTTACGGACAAACTACTTTGATTTAAATGTCTGAATAATCAAATACCAGACAACTATGTGAATGTCCTTGAGTGGCCCAGCCAGAGCCCGGACTTGAACCCAATCGAATATCTATGGAGAGACCTAAAAATGGCTGTCAACTGACGGTCCCACATCCAACCTGACAGAGCTTGAGAGGATCTGCAGAGATACGTAAAAAGACTTGAGCCTGTAATCGCTGCCAAAGGTGCTTCAACTAAGTACTGAGTTAAGGGTCTGAATACTTATTTGTCAGTTTGATATTTTTAATCAATTTGCAGTTATCAAAAATCAGGTTTTTGCTTCGATGCAATCTCCTTAGTCAGTGTGTTTTTGGCCTGATTATACAAGATTGTATCCCCATTTCTGTAATCATAATCTATGGCCTCTTTACAGTCTTTACTACAGGTTTAGCTGATTTAAGTTTCTGCCTGTAGGTCGGAAGAAGATGAACCAGACAGTGATCAGAGTCCCAAAGCTGCGATATGCATCCTTTAATGTTGTGTAGCAGTGATCAAGTATATTTCTGGTGTCTCTGGTGAGGCATGTAATGTGCTGTTTGTATTTGGGCAGTTCACATGTGAGGTTTGCTTTATTAAAATCCCCAAGTATTATAATAAGTGAGTCCGAGTGTTGTTGCTCCTTGTCTGTGATGTAATCATCCGGCTGTTGCAGCGCTGCGCTCACACACGCTTGTGGAGGAATATAAACACTCACCAGAATAAGCCGGAGGATGATGGGGGATCAGATTCTATTTCCCTGGGGGAGGTCACTGAGGTAGTCAAACAACTCCGCAGTGGCAAAGCCCCGGGAATTGATGAGATCCGACCAGAAATGCTGAAAGCTCTGGATGTGGAGGGGTGTCATGGATGACACGCCTCTTCAACATTAGCGTGGAAATCTGGGACAGTACCTAAGGAGTGGCAGAACGGGGTGGTGGTTCCCTCTTCAAAAGGGGGATCAGAGAGTGTGTGCCAACTACAGGGGTATCACACTTCTCAGCCTCCCTGGTAAAGTTTACTCCAAGGTGCTGGAGAGGAGGGTTCGGCCGATTGTCGAACCTCAGATTGAAGAGGAACAATGCGGTTTTCGGTCCTGGTCGTGGAACGCACGGACCAGATCTTTACTCTGCAAGGATCCTGGAGGGGGCCTGGGAGTATGCCCATCCGGTCTACATGTGTTTTGTGGATCTGGAGAAGGCGTATGACCGGGTCCCCGGAGAGACTGTGGGAGGTGCTGCTGGAGTACGGGGTGGGGGGTCCCTTCTTAGGGCTGATCCAATCCCTGTACGTCCAAAGCGAGGGCTGTGTCCGGGTCCTCGGCACAAAGTCGAGTTCATTCCATGTGGGGGTTGGTCTCCGCCAAGGCTGCGCTTTGTCACCAATCCTGTTTGTGATATTCATGGACAGGATATCGAGGCGTAGTCGGGTGGGGAAGGTGTGCTTGGTTCGGTGGGCTGGGGATCTCATCGCTGCTTTTTGCAGATGATGTTGTCTTCATGTCATCATCGGTCCGTGACCTTTAGCTCTCACTGGATCAGCTTGGCAGTCGAGTGTGAAGCAGCTGGGATGAGGATTAGCACCTCTAAATCTGAGGCCATGGTTCTCAGCAGGAAACCGATGGAGTGCGTACTCCAGGTAGGGAATGAGGTTTTGCCCCAAGTGAAGGAGTTCAAGTACCTCGGGGTCTTGTTCACGAGTGAGGGACAATGGAGCGGGAGGTTGGCCGGAGAATCGGGGCAGCAGGGGCGGTATTGCACTCGCTCTATCGCACCGTTAGTCACGAAAAGAGAGCTGAGCCGAAGGCAAAGCTCTCGATCTACCGGTCAATTTTCGTTCCTACCCTCACCTATGGTCATGAAGGTTGGGTCATGACCCGAAAGAACTAGGTCGCGAGTACAAGCGGCCGAAATGGGCTTCCTCAGAAGGGTGGCGGGCTTCTCCCTTAGAGATAGGGTGAGGAGCTCAGTCATCCGTGAGGAGCTCGGAGTAGAGCCGCTGCTCCTTTGCGTTGAAAGGAGTCAGTTGAGGTGGTTTGGGCATCTGGTAAGGATGCCCCTGGCCGCCTCCCTAGGGAGGTGTTTCAGGCACGCCCAGCTGGGAGGAGGCCTCGGGAAGACCCAGGACTAGGTGGAGAGATTACATCTCCACACTGGCCTGGGAACGCCTCGGGGTCGCCCAGTCAGAGCTGGTTAATGTGGCTCGGGATAGGGAAGTTTGGGGCCCCCTGCTGGAGCAGCTGCCCCCGCGACCCGACTTCGGATAAGCGGTTGAAGATGGATGGATGGATGGACCAGAATAAACGAGGAAAACTCCTGTGCCGAGTATAAAGGCTTGGAGCACTTCTAAATTAGGGCAGCACATCTTCAATGCGGTTACATGTGTACACCAGCTTGCATTGATGTAAAAGCATGTTCCACCACCTCTCGTTTCCCTGATAACTCTGCGATCCGCTGAAAGTCCGGCAGATGTTGCGTGCTGTCCAGAATGGTTTCACTCAGCCAGGTTTCCGTGAAGCACAAGGCACCAGGGTGTTAGCAAAGTCCTTATTTGTTAGGGGTTAGGAGAAGTCGTTTGTCCATTTAGTTAGGAAGAGAGCGGAGATGCGCTAGATGTATGCATGGCAGTACTGTTCGGAAGCCAAGTTGACGCAGTTTGACAGCGCCGACTCATTTCTCTCGCTTGCGTGCTTTTAGCACGCTTGTACAGCACCGCAGCTCCTCCGACTAAGATGTCCAACAAAACGTCTGAATAATCAAATAACCGACAACTCTGTGAATGTCCTTGAGTGGCCCAGCCAGAGCCCGGACATCTCTGGAGAGACCTGAAAATGGCTGTGAAAATGTTTTTTAAATTATTAAGGGGTCTGAATACTTTGTGAATGCACTATATATGGTGCATCTTCAGGTTGGATGTTGATATTAATCTGGACATTGCCATTGATGTGCAACCATGTTTTAATGTTTTACACTGGTCGACCAGACGTGCTTACATCAGTTTACCATATTAGTTTAGGATGCATTTAATGTGCGTTCACAATGTGCATTTACCAGCAAGCATATTCAGTGGCTTCATGGCTCATCCAGTCAGATTTTACTGGCAAAATGATCTCTAATATATAGAAAGCATAATAACTAATACATACTTGTATGTTGTAAACGTTGAATTGACTCAACCCAATCCTTTCTGGTTAATGTTGTATAATCTGCATTATAGTTCTGTCTTTATTTCAGATCTCTGATGCTGAACTGGAGGAGGTGGTGAAACTGGGCAGGTCAGGCCAGTGAAGTCGCCCGTCAGACCGCTGAGGAGTCTGGAATCACAAACTCCGCCTCCAGCGCTCTTCTGTCGGAGTACAATGTGACCAATAACTCCATGGCCCTCCGCACACCCAAAACACCCGCTGCACAGGACAAGATCCTCCAGGTTTTATTTACAATGTCATATTAGTCGAACGAACACTTGATTGTTTTATATTCTTGTCCTCATCTTTTTTATGTTTTTAAAATCGTACTTTGGTTGATTCAACCAAAAGGAAGCTCAGAACCTGATGGCACTTACGAACGTGGACACCCCTCTGAAAGGAGGACTCAACACCCCCCTCCACGAGAGCGATTTCTCAGGTGTTACCCCACAGAGACAGGTGGTGCAGACCCCCAACACTGTGCTGTCTACACCCTTCAGGTACCCACAACGTACACTTCTAATGCACACTCTGCGTCTGCTGTGTCAATAAGGACATAATGAATATGGTTTTTCCAGAACTCCCAGTCATGGAGCAGATGGTATGACCCCTCACAGTGGAATGACACCCAAACCCTCAGTGGGTGTGACTCCTGGCAGGACCCCGCTGCGGGACAAACTCAACATCAACACAGAGGAGGGTGGCGTGGATTACAGTGACCCATCATATGCTAAACACTTGGTGCGTTGCATCCGCAGTAATGGGCTACCTTATGGGTTTGCCTTTTGTCTTTATCATCTCGTGGCACCTACTATATGACCACATTGTTTCAGTTTCTGTGTTTCTAAGGCCAAGCAAAACATGCTATAGTGCAGCAATGCAGTTGTGGTTTTAAATCGGTGGCATGGAAAAGGGTTTTTGAAGTCTAACCTTCTAAGTTTTCTTCAGCAAAGAGAGTCCCGTGAGCACCTCCGACAGGGGCTGATATCTTTGCCATTGCCCAAGAATGATTTTGAGATCGTTCTTCCTGAAAACGCAGAGAAGGAACTGGAAGAAGCAGAGGTTGACGAGAGTTTTGTGGAAGACGCTGCTGAGATAGATCTACAAAAACAGGTCGGATAATCAAACACCCTGATCTGTCAGATGCAAATATGGTTAATGAAGGTCGTACATTGATGTTCATAGAATAGTCTAGAAAGATCCAGATTGTTGTATTTTGTCTTGTGTGTAATATTAATCTTGTGTGATATTTTTACAGGCAATCAGAGATGCCGAGAGAGAAAAAGAGCTGCGTCAGAGACACACGGCAGTTCAGAGAGATTTACCAAGACCTTCAGAGGTGAGAACATGTGTCAGTTACATCCATACTACTCACAATCTAACCCACGTACAGCAACATACCGTTTCTTTGTGATTATTAAACTGCAAATTACTGCTATTTAATTAAATACATATATATTCTGCATGTGCTGCATGCTTCAAAATGAATGTGTTTTCAGTATGCAAACGGCCGCTTCACACACTGTATTTATTTTAAATAATGGGATGTATTCCCAAATGAAGCAGAATATACAGTGGGAAATAGGGAAAATTGCATCATGATATTTAAACAAAATTAATATATATATATATATATATAAAATAAAGCTTTATAGCATAAGTTATTTCAATACTGATAATCTATTGTCTGTATAATAATAAACTGAATAAAATAAGTCACATTTGCAATCATTATAAAAACAAATATTTTTAATTTTTCAATTGTTGTCTGTATAATTAAACTACAATTACATATGAATAATTGTCTAATTATAGTTATAAATATGTAGTAAGTTATTATTTAAATATTTGAAAAGTTCTCTTTAAAGACAACACAAACTTTGTTTATTTTAAATGATGTGATGCATTTGATGAAAGCAACATGTTATATAATATTTTTTTTAAATTGGTTGATGGAAAAAATAGTGTGTGTGTGTGTGTGTGTGTGTGTATATTTACACACATCATGACTTACACATTTTTATTAAAAAGTTTATTTCAAAAGTGATTATTAGCTGTAAAATAATAGTGAAAACAATAAATAAGTCAAATGTTTTAGTTTTTCAATTGTTGTCTGTATGATTAAATTACAAATGCATAGATAATTATGTATAATTATAGTTACATTTACATTTATGCATTTGGCAGATGCTTTTATCCAAAGCGACTTACAGTGCACTTATTACAGGGACAATCCCCCCGGAGCAACCTGGAGTTAAGTGTCTTACTCAAGGACACAATGGTGGTGGCTGTGGGGATCAAACCAGCAACCTTCTGATTACCAGTTATGTGCTTTAGACCACTACACCACCACCACTCCATAAAATAGTAGTTATAAATATGTATAAATTAGGGATGCTACGATACTTGGATGTGCTCGATCCAAATCTGATACTGTGTGTTAGTCGTGCTCGTTTCTGTCAAGCTCCAAAAATGACATAATTAACCATAAAAACCCCATTAAAGTAGTTCATATGACTCGTGCATTTTATTCAAAGCCACTTGAAGACGTGCGATATCTCTGTGAATCACAAAATACTGTTTAATAAGTAAATATATAATATGTGCAGCGCGTCAGTGAATGGTGCTGCTCTGTTTACACACACACACACGCGCGGCTATTTTTAACCTTTTAACCCTTTAGTAATATTTGAGCGCTACTCACGAACAACATCTCAGATGTAGATGCTCAATAGTTCGGTTCACTTATAATATGCGTTTAGAACGGCACCGGAGGAGCATTTTAAGAAGTGAATTAAACTACTGTGAACTTGCCCACAAACAGACACATACAGGACGTCCTGGAGAGTTCCGAATGTCAAAATAAAAGCGTGAGGGTTTAAAAGTTAAAGGTGCACGATTGAGATATGTTACTATTATAATATATTAGTATTTGTTTGCAATTTATAACAATATTTAAGTCGAATGGGTTCCAAAAAATAACTGTGAATGAAAAGTGAGCTGATGTCTTACAAAAAAAGAGATCTGAATTCTTTAAAGTCCAGATGCAAGATGAAACATTTTTGGGGAAAAAGGCAAAATAAAACACTGTTTTCTTTTCTACTGAAGACTGGAATTCCTGTTAGTTTTGCTGCTACATTGTCCAGTATACTAGTTAATAATAAAATGTTTCTTAATAATCTATACATTTATATTGAAATAATGTGTAGTGAGAGGTTTGTGTTTCTTTACATATTAAAGAGTCCCAATTAATTCCACACAATAAAGTAAAGATATTCTAAACTGATTATGCAACACCGGTATCGGATCGGGATCGGATTCGGCCGATGCTGAGATTTCTGATATCGGATCGGAGGAGGTGGCGTAGTGGCTAAAGCACAGGGCTGTTAATCAGAAGGTTGCTGGTTCGATCCCCACAGCCACCACCATTGTGTCCTTGAGCAAGACACTTAACTCCAGGTTGCTCCGGGGGGGATTGTCCCTGTAATAAGGGCACTGTAAGTCACTTTGGATAAAAGCGTCTGCAAATGCATAAATGTAATACCAAAATGCACAGTAATCCAAAATTGTCTTTGAGTTGTCAAGCATTATGGTTATGAATGTTGTACGTGATGTGTCTGTTTGTGTTCAGGTAAATGAGACGATCCTGCGGCCTCATAATGTGGAGCCTCCTCTAACAGACCTACAGCAGGCCGAAGAGATGATCAAGAAAGAGATGATCACCATGATTCATTACGACTGTCTGCATCACCCCATCCCTGACGCTCAGGCCAAGAAGATTAAAGGAGTAGGATCCAGCTCCAACAACGCTGAACACGTCGCATATCTGGAGAAAACACCCTACAACAAGATCACAGAGGAGGAGCTTAGAAAGGTCTGGTTGGCTATAGTGAAACCCACAAATAATAGCAACATAACATAATTAAAGTGCACTGCAAAGAGGTGATTATAAATGGGTGAAAACCCTGAAATAAATGGTGGCCAGGTCCCATTTACACCTTGTATTAATATGCATTTCATATCTGGATATTCTTGAGCTTGAGTTTATATCTTGCACTCAAATGCATCTTCACTAATTCTATATAGAGGTCAGGTCAAAGATGCGCAACACTGATGGATAATTCAAGTCTGGGGCTCCAACAGAGTCAGTCATAGCGGGTTTATACACGCAGTGTTAATGACACAATGACGCAGAGGAGGTGATGCACGTTTACTCTATTTCTGTGGAGCGATAAAATGATGAAACAAAATCTTAAAGGTTTTGCTTTATGCGACACAAGGGCTTGTGGGTCTAATCATTAAAATAACACGTGAAAGAGAAGAAATTATGCCTGAAAAATGTATATATTGCATAATGTAATATCATCTTATATCAAATAAATGCAATAAAAAAATATATGAATTTTTTAATAAAAAAAAATTAAATAAAATATGTTCCAAAAACAACAATGTAAATCTAAAATTGATCAAAAGTAATTTTTATATAAAAAAAATTTTTGCCCGAATTTTGGAATGCCAAATTCCCAATGCGCACTAAGTCCTCGTGGTGGCGTAATGACTCGCCTCAATCCGGGTGGTGTAAGACGAATCTCAGTTGCCTCCGCATTTGAGACCGTCAATCCGCGCATCTTATCACGTGGCTTGTTGAGTGCGTTACCACGGAGACGTGGCGCGTGTGGAGGCTTCACGCTATTCTCCGCAGCATCCACGCACAACTCACCACACACCCCACCGAGAACGAGAACCACATTATAGTGACCACGAGGAGGTTACCCCATGTGACTCTACCCTCCCTAGCAACCGTGCCAATTTGGTTGCTTAGGAGACCTGGCTGGAGTCAAAAGAGTGACATATTTGAAGTATTTAGAAATATTTAGATATTAAAAGTTTTTATTTTCATGTCAGTCAGGCGTTTTTTAAAGCCTTTAAGGAATATTCCGGGTTCAATACAAGTTAAGCTCAATCGACGGCATTTGTGGCATAATTTTGATCACAACAAAAGTTCATTTTGACTCGTCCCTCCTTTAAAAAAAGTAAAAATGAGTGTTTCAGCGAGACACTTACAAAAGAAGTCAATGGGGGCCAATCTGTAAACGTTAAAACACTCACTGTTTCAAAAGTATAGACGCAAGACATGAACAATATGTGTGTTAACATGATTTAAGTGTGATAAAATCGCCACTTGTATCCAAAGCGACTTACAGTGCA